>NC_057794.1:285355745-285364415 GCF_018294505.1 Triticum aestivum | reverse complement strand
CCCCAGTACTCCGAAACTTATCCGAAACGACCCGAACCATTCTAGTGTCCGAATGTAGCCTTCCAATATATGAATATTTATGTCTCGACCATTTCGAGACTCCTCGTCATGTCCGTGAGCTCATCCAGGATTCCAAACAAACTTCGGTTCATCAAAACACGAAACTCATAATACAAATTGTTATCGAACGTTAAGCGTGCGGACCCTATGGGTTCGAGAACTATGTAGACATGGCCGAGACATATATTGGGTAAATAACCAATAGCGGAACCTGGATGCTAATATTGGATCCTACATATTCTACGAAGATCTTTATCAGTCAAACCGCATAACAACATACGTTGTTCCCTTTGTCATCGGTATGTTACTTGCCCGAGATTCGATCGTCGGTATCATCATACGTAGTTCAATCTCGTCACCGACAAGTCTCTTTTACTTGTTTTGTAATGCATCATCCCATGACTAACTCATTAGTCACATTGCTTGCAAGGCTTATAGTGATGTGCATTACCGAGAGGGTCCAGAGACACCTCTCCGATACACGGAGTGACAAATCCTAATATCGATCTTTGCCAACTCAACAAACACCATCAGAGACACCTGTAGAGCATATTTATAATCACCTAGTTACGTTGTGACGTTTGATAGCACACAAGGTGTTCCTCCAGTATTCGGGAGTTGCATAATCTCATAGTCTGAGGAACATGTATAAGTCATGAAGAAAGCAACAACAGAAAAACTAAATGATCATTATGCTAAGCTAATGGACGGGTCTTGTCCATCACATCATTCTCTAATGATGTGATCCCATTCATCAAATGACAACACATGTCTATGGCTAGGAAACTAACCATCTTTGATTAACGAGCTAGTCAAGTAGAGGCATGATAGGGACACTCTGTTTGTCTATGTATCCACACATGTACTAAGTTTCCGGTTAATACAATTCTAGCATGAATAATAAACATTTGTCATGATGTAAGGAAATATAAATAACAACTTTATTATTGCCTCTAGGGCATATTTCCTTCAGTCTCCCACTTGCACTAGAGTCAATAATCTAGATTACACAATAATGATTCTAACACCCATGGAGTCTTGTGTTGATCATGTTTTGCTCGTGAGAGAGGCTTAGTCAACGGGTCTGCAACATTCAGATCCGTATGTATCTTGCAAATCTCTATGTCTACCTCCTTGACTTGATCGCCTATGGAATTGAAGCGTCTCTTGACGTGCTTGGTTCTCTTGTGAAATCTGAATTCCTTTGCCAAGGCAATTCCACCAGTATTGTCACAAAAGATTTTCATTGGACCCGATGCACTAGGTATTACACCTAGATCGGATATGAACTCCTTCATCCAGACTCCTTCATTTGATGCTTCCGAAGCAGCTATATACTCCGCGTCACACGTAGATCCTGCCACGATGCTCTGCTTGGAACTGCACCAACTGACAACTCCACCATTCAATAAAAATACGTATCCGGTTTGTGACTTAGAGTCATCCGGATCTGTGTCAAAGCTTGCATCAACATAACCGTTTACGACGAGCACTTTATCACCTCCATAAACGAGAAACATATCCTTAGTCCTTTTCAGGTATTTCAGGATTTCTTGACCGCTGTCTAGTGATCCACTCCCGTATTACTTTGGTACCTCCCTACTAAACTAATAGCAAGGCACACATAGGTCCGGTACACAGCATTGCATACATGATAGCACCTATGGCTGAAGCATAGGGAATGACTTTCATTTTCTCTCTATCTTCTGCAGTGGTCGGGCATTGAGTCTGAATCAACTTCACACTTTGTAACACAGGCAAGAACCTTTTCTTTGTCTGATCCATTTTGAACTTCTTCAAAAATTTATCAAGGCATGTGCTTTGTGAAAGTCCTATTAAGCGTCTTGATCTATCTCTATAGATCTTGATGCCCAATATATAAGCAGATTCACCGAGGTCTTACATTGAAAAAAAATCTTATTCAACTATCCTTTTATGCCATTCAAAAATTTAATATCATTTCCGATCAGCAATATGTCATCCACATATAATATCAGAAATGCTACAAAGCTCCCACTCACTTTCTTGTAAATACAGGCTTCTCCAAAAGTCTGTATAAAACCATATGCTTTGATCACACTATCAAAGTGTATATTCCAACTCCGAGAGGCTTGCACCAGTCCATAAATGGATCACTGGAGCTTGCACACTTTGTTAGCACCTTTTGGATCGACAAAACCTTCTGGTTGCATCATTTACAACTCTTCTTTAAGATATCCATTAAGGAATGCAGTTTTGACATCCATTTGCCAAATTTCATAATCATATAATGCGACATTTTCTAACATGATTCGGACAGACTTAAGCATCGCTACGGGTGAGAAGGTCTCATCGTAGTCAACTCCTTGAACTTGTCAAAAACCTTTTGCAACAAGTCGAGCTTTATAGATAGTAACATTACTGTCAGCGTTAGTCTTCTTCTTGAAGATCCATTTATTCTCTATTGCTTGCCGATCATCGGTCAAGTCAACGAAAGTCCACACTTTGTTCTCATACATGGATCCCATCTCAGATTTCATGGCCTTAAGCCATTTCACGGAATCTAGGCTCATCATCGCTTCCTCATAGTTCGTAGGTTCATCATGGTCAAGTAACATGACTTCCAGAACATGATTACCGTACCACTCTGGTGTGGATCTTACTCTGGTTGACCTACGAGGTTTGGTATTAACTTGATCAGAAGTTTCATGATCATCATCATTAGCTTCCTCACTAATTGGTGTAGGAATCACTAGAACTGATTTTTGTGATGAACTACTTTCCAATAAGGGAGAAGGTACAATTACCTCATCACATTCTACTTTCCTCCCAGTCACTTATTTCGAGAGGAACTCCTTCTCTAGAAAGGATCCATTCTTAGCAACGAATATATTACATTCGGATCTGTGATAGAAGGTGTACCCAACAGTCTCCTTTGGTTATCCTACGAAGACACATTTCTCCGATTTGAGTTTGAGCTTATCAGGTTGAAGCTTTTTCACATAAGCATCACAGCCCCAAACTTGAAGAAACAATAGCTTAGGTTTCTTGCTAAGCCACAGTTCAGATGGTGTTGTCTCAACGGATTTAGATGGTTCCCTATTTAATGTGAATGCAACTATCTCTAAAGCATAACCCCAAAATGATAGCGGTAAATCAGTAAGAGACATCATAGATCGCACTATATCTAATAAAGTTCGATTACGACGTTCGGACACACCATTACGCTGTGCTGTTCCAGGTGGCGTAAGTTGCGAAACTATTCCACATTGTTTCAAATGAAGACCAAACTCATAACTCAAATATTTACCTCCATGATCAGATCGTAGAAACTTTATTTTCTTGTGACGATGATTTTCCACTTCACTCTGAAATTCTTTGAACTTTTCAAATGTTTCAGACTTATGTTTCATTAAGTTGATATACCCATATCTGCTCAAATCATCAATGAAGGTCAGAAAATAGCGATACCGGCCACGCGCATCAACACTCATTGGACCGCAAACATCAGTACGTATTATTTTGAATAAGTCCGTTCCTCGCTCCATTGTTCGGGAGAACAGAGTCTTAGTCATTTTTCCCATGAGGCATGGTTCACAAGTATCAAGTGATTCATAATCAAGTGATTCCAAAAGCCCATCAACATGGAGTTTCTTCGTGTGCTTTACACCAATATGAACTAAACGGCAGTGCCACAAATAAGTTGCACTATATTTATTAAACTTATATCTTTCGGCTTCAATACTATGAATATGTGTATCACTACTATTCAGATTCAATAAAAATAGACCACTCATCAAGGGTGCATGACCATAAAAGATACTACTCATATAAATAGAAACAACCATTATTCTTTGATTTAAATGAATAACGTCTCGCATCAAACAAGATCTAGATACAATGTTCATGCCTAACACTAGCACCAATTTACAATTATTTAGGTCTAAAACTAATCCCGAAGGTAGATGTAGAGGTAGCATGCCGACGGCGATCACATCGACTTTGGAACCATTTCCCACGCGCATCATCACCTCGTCCTTAGCTAATCTTTATTTAATCCGTAGCCCTTGTTTTGAGTTGCAAATATGAGCAACAGAACGAGTATCAAATACCCAGGCGCTACTACGAGCATTAGTAAGGTAAACATAAATAACATGTATATCAAATATACCATTCACTTTTCCATCATTCTTATCCGCCAAATACTTGGGGCAGTTCCGTTTCCAGTGACTAGTCCCTTTGCACTAGAAGCACTCTCTCTCAGGCTTAAGTCTTGGGCTTCTTCACTTGAGCAGCAACTTTCTTGCCATTCTTCTTGAAGTTCCCCTTCTTCCCTTTGCCTTTTTTCGTGAAACTAGTGGTCTTGTTAACCATCAACATTTGATGCTCCTTCTTGATTTCTACTTCCGCAACCTTTAGCATCACGAAGAGCTCGGGAATTGTCTTATCCATCCCTTGCATATTATAGTTCTTCACGAAGCTTTTGTACCTTGGTGGCAGTGACTGAAGAACTCTGTCGATGACGCTATCATCAGGAAGATTAACTCCCAGCTGAGTCAAGTGGTTATGGTACCTAGACATTCTGAGTATGTGTTCACTGACTGAATTGTTCTCCTCCATTTTGCAGCTGTAGAACTTGTTGGAGACTTCATATCTCTCAACTCGGGCATTTTCTTGAAATATTAACTTCAACTTTTGGAACATCTCATATGCTCCATGATGTTCAAAGTGTCTTTGAAGCCCGATTCTAAGCCGTAAAGCTTGTCACGCTGAACTATCGAGTAGTCATCAGCTTTAGTCTGTCGGACGTTCATAACTCCCGGAGTTGCTCCTTCAGTGGGTCTTGCACCTAGCGGTGCTTCCAGGATGTAATTCTTCTGTGCAGCAATGAGGATAATCTTCAAGTTACGGACCTAGTCCGTGTATTTGCTACCATCATCTTTCAACTTAGCTTTCTCTAGAAATGCATTAAAATTCAAAGGAACAGTAGCACGGGCCATTAATCTACAACAATATAGACATGCAAAATACTATCAGGTACTAAGTTCATGATAAATTAAAGTTCAATTAATCCTATTACTTAAGAACTCCCACTTAGATAGAAATCCCTCTAGTTATCTAAATGATCATGTGATCCATATCAACTAAACCATGTTCGATCGTCACGTGAGATGGAGTAGTTTTCAATGGTGAACATCACTATGTTGATCATATCTACTATATGATTCACGTTTGACCTTTCGGTCTCAGTGTTCCGAGGCCATATCTGCATATGTAGGCTTGTCAAGTTTGACTAGAGTATTCTGCATGTGCAAAACTAGCTTGCACCCATTGTATGTGAATGTAGAGCTTATCACACCCGATCATCACGTGGTGTCTCGGCACGACGAACTGTAGCAACGGTGCATACTCAGGGAGAACACTTATACCTTGAAATTTAGTGAGAGTTCATCTTATAGTGCTACCGTCGTACTAAGCAAAATAAGATGCATCAAGGATAAACATCACATGCAATCAAAGAAGTGATATGATATGGCCATCATCATCGTGTGCATTTGATCTCCATCTCCAAAGCACCATCATGATCACCATCGTCACTGGCTTGACACCTTGATCTCCATCGAAGCATCATTGTTGTCTCGCCAACTATTGCTTCTATGACTATCGCTACCGCTTAGCGTTGAAGTAAAGCAATTACATGGCGATTACATTTCATACAATAAAGAGACAACCATATGGCTCCTGCCAGTTGCCAATAACTGTTACAAAACATGATTATCTCATACAACAATTTATATATTATCATGTCTTGACCATATCACATCACAGCAAGCCCTGCAAAAACAAGTTAGACGTCCTCTACTTTGTTGTCGCAAGTTTTATGTGGCTGCTACGGTCTTCAAGCAAGAACCATTCTTACCTACTCATCAAAACCACAACAATTTTTTGTCAAGTGTGTTGTTTTAACCTTCAACAAGGACCGGGCGTAGTCAAACTCGATTCAACTAAAGCTGGAGAAACAGACACCCACTAGCCACCTGTGTGCGAAGCTCGTTGGTAGAACTAGTCTCATGAACGCGGTCATGTATTGTTGGTCTGGGCAGCTTCATCCAACAATACCGCCGAATCAAAGTAAGACATTGCTGGTAAGCAGTATGACTATTATCGCACACAACTCTTTGTGTTCTACTCGTGCATATAACATCTACGCATAGACCTGGCTTTGATACCACTATTGGGGAATGTAGTATTTCAAAAATATTCCTTCGATCATGCAAGATCTATCTAGGAGAAGCATAGCAATGAGTGGGGAGAGTGTGTCCATGTACCCTCGTAGACCGAAGGCGGAAGCGTTTAGTAACGCGGTTGATGTAGTCGAACGTCTTCCGATCCAACCGATCCAAGTACCAAACGTACGGCACCACCGTGATCAGCACACGTTCAGCTTGGTGACGTCCCTCGAACTCTTGATCCAGTTGAGGCTGAGGGAGAGTTCCGTCAGCACGACGGCGTGGCAACGATGATGATGAAGTTTACTGGCGCAGGGCTTCGCCTAAGCACTACGATGATATGACCGAGGTGTGTAACTGTGGAGGGGGGCACCGCTCATGGCTAAGAGAAACTTTGGTGCACCTTTGGGGTGCCCCCCTCCCACGTATATAAAGGAGGGGGGAGGAGGAGGCCGGCCAAGGTGTGGCGCTCCAAGGGGGGAGTGAGGGAGTCCTGGACTAAGGGGTCCTGTAGCGACCAGACCTCAAATAGTCTGATCTCTCTGCTCCGGTGTCATCTCTGGATCAGTAATGCTGACACCACACAGTACTCGAAGGATTTATAACAGAGTAGCAATCACACACTTATTACATCGAGTGTCTCAAACGAGAACTTATTACAATAAATATGGCTTAAGGCCATCTAATAATGATAACAGCGGAAGGCTTGGAAGATAAGTGAGTCCATCAACTCCAACGGCATCACTGATTATAGAACCACGACCTAAAAACTCCTTAATCGTCGTCTGAAAAGTCTGCAACATTAATGTTGTAGCCCGAAACGGGTCAGCACATGGAATATGCTGGCAATGTAACACATAGAGGGTAAAGAATGAAACAGCTATACTATATGCATATTTGGCATGGTGGAAAGCTCTATGGTTATAGTTTTGCGAAAAGCCAATTTTTCCCTACTACAAAGGAATAAATTTTATTTAACTATCATGGTAGTTGTTAAACATTGAGAATGGTTGACAGCATCCTCAATCCCAATTAAGCATCATCTTTAAACAAACCCAACAAAATTAATTTAGAGTAACATGTTGAGATTCACATGATAATCCAGGTACTAGATACTCAAGATGTCAATAATCGGGGACACGGCTAACCATGATTAGTTTATTACACTCTGCAGAGGTTTGCACACTTTTCCCCACAAGACTCGATCGCCTCTGTTTGGTTTCTCGCACTACAAGGTGTTTGAGAAGACGGATGACCGAGACATAGTCTTTCAGAAGCGCTAGCACCTTACGATCGGGTAGACCATACCACCTACATCCTCTACATCTGCTAGTCTACCACTGTAAGAGTTTGCACGACTTAGTCAACTATGCTAGAGCCCATAATAGCTTGTGGCTGCACACAGAAGTTTCTAGTATGAATAGTCTCATGATCCCTTTGAGCCTGGGTGGCGGTCCAAAAGAAAACAGGCAAGTCCTAGAATACCCAGGTGCCTCAATCCACCCAGTTGTGTGTTTAAGTTGCCACCTTAGATAAACCATTAATTAACAAAACTCACATCTGTCATGGATATCACTCACCCAATCCACGTCTACTAGCATAGCATGGCATAATAAGCAAACGCGAAAGTAAATCCCAAAGGTTTGAAAATAAACAGGTAATAGGTACTACCTCAACTACTTCCCATCCCACGATTTAATTAGATCCTAAACATGCAATGTGTGAGGATTTGATCTAATGCAATAAAACTGGGTAGTAGAAATGGAATGATCAAAGTGTTACTTGCCTTGCTGACGATCCGCGAAACCTAGAGATTCGAAGTAACAAGCGGCGCACTCCGGGTATTCTATCACAGACAAACAAACAAGCATACAATAAGCACTCATCTAATGCACGGGTAAAACTCAAATAAGAGATCTAACCAGAAGGTTCAGCTTAAGAACTCCGGTTTGCAAAAAGAATCAAATTGAACGAAACAACGGAAGTCAAACGGCGAAAGAAAACAACTTCGTTCTACTAATCTGGATCTAGGGCAATTTTTACAGTAGCAAAATCTTGTTTAAGTTGGTTAAATGGATAGAGGGTTTCGAGACAAAACTCCAGGCGCTTGAATCACCTGATTCCGATAAACGAGCGAAAAGTTATACTAAAACGAAAATCAGATCAGGAATCGCGATCAGAAAAATCACGGATTTAATCCGAGAAAAAGAAAAACGACGAACGTTCGCTAGAACGAACGGACGAATGAATGCTCACTGTTTAAATAAACCGGAAAAACCGATCTATTTACAAAAATCAAATCTAAAAAAACTGACGAAAAACCGATGGTTTTTCAAAAAAATGGCGGCACAGAAATCGAGGCGGCGGCGAACCTCGGGCGGCGTCCGGTGGCCGGCGGCGT